>NC_071337.1:1769030-1799030 GCF_027744825.2 Synchiropus splendidus
TGCTGCACTGCTGCCCCCTCGACCTGAGCTTGGAGAGGCGGTGGAAGATGAATGGATGGCAGCTGATCAGTTCTTTAAGGTGCCAGACCCGTGTTTTTGCTCCGCTGCTCCGTAGCTCATGCCGACTTGACTCCACTGCCTGAAGACATCTAGCAAGTCTTGCACCTCAGCTGGGAGCCAGTTTCACCTGAGTGCAGCTGCCGAGCGCAACAGTTCTTTGTTTATGAGGCACAAACAACGAACCCTAACCCCAACCCACAGTGACGGACAAATGACAGGCTTCAGAGACAGAAGGCCGAGGGACGGGGCCCGGGATCGTGCCGACACCCGACAATTGTCCCGGGGAGGACTGAGCCTCACTCAAACACAAGATGATCCCCTGCAATTATCGTGTGTTTGTGTGCTTCTGAGGGAGGATATGTGGGCCCCCGCCCCCCGGTGGAACCATCCGGTAACACACCTCCCCCCACACACTTGTGGAAGACAAAAGTCTGCCTACCTCCCAGCCAGCAGGTGTGACCCTCACCCCCCTCCCAACCCCGGACACCACCTGTCTGGAGGGTTGCTGTTGCCGTTCTGCTGAAGTATCATCTGCTGCGGCCACGTCCTGTTTGGGCCCACGTCATAAGAGCAGAAGAAAGAGGAACTGGACCATCACGGAGCCTTAACTTCTCCAACAGAAACTTTCTCACAAAGCTTTTGTTTGTCCTCCCCCTGCGGCGCTCCTGTTTTTCTCCCCCACCCTTCACCCCCCGTCCACTTCCTGGTGCCGCGGGCCGCGTGATTGGTCCGAGGGCCAGGAAAGTGGACCAATGGCAGGGCGGTTGCCGGGCAGCGTGGCTCTTGTTTGGAGGCGGCTGCACACTCACACAGCTGTTCTATTGAAAGCAGCGGGACATAATAACAAGGGCCCCTCGCCTCTCTCTCTCTCACACACACACCCCTATCCACTGGACACGCTCGCACACACACACACACACACTGGAACATATGCAGGCTCACATCTGCACCCAGCCCAACATGAAACTTTTGTGCAGCACTTTTGTTGTTGTTCTCTTCAGACTGTTGTGAATTCCTCCTGTTGATCCAACTGTGGAGCTGCAGTGTCTCAGCACCTGAGCTCCATGGAAAGGAGGCCTTACGGCAGCCAGCTGCTGGTGTGAGTCAGGACTCGGAGCTGCTGTTGACCTGTTGCTGAACGTTCGTGCGTCGTGGTTGTGGTGGGGCAGCAGGCTCAGGCTATGACATCATCGATTTCAAAAGGTTAAGGCTGGTTCTGACCAACGGGACCGGGTCCAGTCGGGCAACAAACCCAATCACAGCAGGGCCAACAGCCACCTGCTTAATACACCGGCCTGTGACTATTGGAGGAGCTTCCACTGTTGCACTGCATTATGGGACTTTTAGAGGAGACGTTCGACAGAGTTTGAGCTGTGGCCATATAACCTTGTCCCGCAGGCTGCATGTGGCCCGCAGGCCGGGGGTTTGTCGGGACTGAGGTGGAGGGGACGCGTGCTCATCACAGGAAGTCTGAAAGTGAGGAGCGACAGCAGAAGGTGACGATGAAGATGCTTCAAGAAAAGGAAGTGTAGCACAGATGCTAATATGCTAACGGCTCAATAATGTCAACTTTGCACCTACAAAAACAAGTGTTTACAACTAGATTTATTCATTTTCTATTGACAACACTGCAGTCAGACGTGTTGGCAAGTTCATCATGTCATACGCCGAGTCGCTGACTCGTCGACCGTCATAGTTGTCCTTGGTCGAAGCCCTAGTTTTTGGTTTGTGTAAATGGAAAACAAATGACTCGACTAGTCCAAGTTGATGCCGAAGTTGCCGACCTGCTTTGTTGTGCTGGGCGTGTGTGAGCTGAGCAGGAAAGAAAACCTAGAAAGTGAAAGTGAACCTTCACCACTGCTGTGCTTCTTGAGTTCTTAAGAGGAACAGGTAAAGCGCCATGTTCTGTTGTTGACATCCTACGTCAGGAGTGGAAAGACTTGGTGGAAAGCGAGGCGGGTCAAACACATGACTCGCGCTCCGCTGAGCGAGGTCGAGTCAGGGCAGCCGATGGCTTCCTTCCCCTCACGTCGCTCTGAAAGAGGAAGCCCGCGTCAGGAAAGTACTCTGAGTTTCAGCGATTGCTCAATGGGGCTGGTGAATTCCAGGCCCGACCCAATGACCCATATCGGCCCGGCACACAGTATCTGACCATCTGCCCCCGAGTCTCATGGAAACAAAGGCCGCTGTGTGTCTGGCCGCGCAGCGCTACACACGCCTCACACAGATCTTCACTCTGTAGATCAGGATATATGTCCGTGGGCAGCTGAACTGGCTGCTGCACTCAAGTGCCGTCGGAACATCCAAGTCATCAGCCATGACCAACAACAACAACAACAACACTCTTGGGCCCCACATGGCAGTGTTTTTGATGGAACGTTTGTTCGATGAAACAATAGTCTCCCACTGTCCTGAACGCACCGCGGCCCTGCAGCTCTCTCCACAGAGAGGTGGCTCCTGAGGGGCCACGTTACATGCAGTGCCTGTTGTGAGGACACACAGGAGGGAAGCAATGATGATCATAATTTCTCTTGTGTTTTCTGGATAAATATTATAAAATAAGGGGAGTGTAATTACACTGTGTCATTACATGTTTTAAATATGTCATTCAAGTTTTTTGGGGGGGGCGGGGGACAAGAAAGTGTAAAAGAAATTTCAAAGAAATTCAACATTTTTAGACGGCTGTAATAAACAGCGACAGAATTGGGTAAAGAAAGAAAATAAAGGGATGAGTTTTGTGTAGGATTCAGCTCGGATGAAAGCAAAGTACAAGGTCCTTTGCTGGTGTTGCTGGGACCTCACGAGGGCCACAGAGGCTGGGGCCGAGCCTGGACCCAGGTTCTCACCCAGAAGACCAGCATCCATCCGTGAGGCTCAGGAGAACCAAGGAACAACATCATCTTCGCTCGGCTTGTCTGCAGCTGTCGGCCTCTGAATGTTCTGAGCCACCAACTGCAAATGTCCCAAATCTTCTCAGCACACCCCCCTGGTGGCCCCCTCTAGAGAGTCGTCCACGAGGAGACACAAAGGTTTGAGTGGAGACGCTTCAGAAGAGGTCACTGGACAGTGAAACCCCTCCCAGGTATCGGGTCACAGACCGAGAAGCGTGTCCGTCAGTGACTGGCTCTACCAGCTGGTTCTGACCCAGGAGCTGGAGACGTGCCCCAAACCCACAGCCTTCTCCAGGCCTCACCTCTCTCTTCTGCCACCCAAGAGGATGGTTTCATTTGTGCTCTGGCGCCACCTGAAGGTGGCTTTAATAGATTTAACAGTTGAAGTCCATGTGAGACCCAGGTCCACCGTGCTCCTGCGGTGAAACTCCCTCAGGAAGTCAGGAGGATGTTTCGGGACGAGCGTGGGTTGGTGTCAGTGGAGGAGTCAAGGATGACGTGTCTAAAAACCCCACCCTGTCTTGTGAGTCCAGCATCCGTGATCCTCGTGCCTGGTGTCTGTCTCCAGTCCCTCCAGCCTGGGGGGTCCGTGGAGCCTCTGACGGGTCCCAGTCCACTGTCCCAGCTCACACACATCTGAGCGTGTCGTGCTCCTCAGCCTGGACGCGCTGAAACCTCTTCCGTGTCCTGGACGCTTGTGAAGAGAGACGCGACAGAAGACATTGATCAGAGTCTGCGACCTTTGCCCTCTGCCCCCGTTAGCCCCTCCCACTCCTGGCTGGCGGCTGGCAGCAGATGGGCTCGGCGTCGTGTCGATGTCCAAACACCCTCCGGCCAGATGGAGGCCGTGATGTTGTCTTCAGCTGCACTGAAGCGGGGTGAAGCCCAGCGGAGCTTCTGTCGGACATGTGCTGACCTCAGCGTTCTCTGGCTGTTTCCTGCTCAGGTCAAGTCAGCAAGTCAGACACTCTGTTGTGTCTCATAACGTACTGCAACAGTTGGCACTTCACTAACAGCAGCATTATACAGGCTTCCATTTGATCGTCTGGCGTGACTTGACTGGCCAATTATCAAGTCACGTTCCGAGCGAGAGTCTGGAACTCGCGCGACTCGTACCCTCTCGAGTCACGTTAAAAACGTAGAAAGCAACAAAAGACTTGGACACTCATTCACTCACTCAGACTCACTGCAGTGCATTATGGGATGCGCACAAGTGGCGGCCCTTCAATCTAAACATCACGGCCACATGTGGCCCACATGCCTTGGGTTTGACACGCCTGATGTCTCTTCCATGATGTGCAGATGAGAGGGACATTATCATCATCAGGACTCAGGCTCGGACTCGGAGCTTCAAAGGTCCAAATGTGGTCCAGCTCCAGGTGAACAACTGTGTTTAACTGAAGGAGTCCGGGTCCCTCTGCTGGCTCAGGCTGGTTCTGCAGGGTTCCAGCTGAGGGACACCCTGGACAGCTGGCCGGCTCATCAGAGGGAGTCTGTGATCTGTGAGTCTCCCCGGGCAGGACGCCCTTTGAGTGCGCTCCTGGTGACCACGTGGGTGAGTCACGTCATCCGGTCATGACTCGCACTTGTGGATTTCAGAGGGTAAAAGGAGCTGAGCGCGCAGTCGGTCACCAGGCTCTGGTGCTGGTCGCATCGTCGCTCCGCCTCTGTTGGATGAAGGTGCGGTTTAAATGGAGCAACAGTCAGATGACGTCATTGTCCTCACACACAACAGGTACAGCAGGTGAGCGTCAGCCCCTCCCCCTCCTCCCCCTCCCTCCTGGGATCATGAGCTCATCTCCAGGAGTCAAACCCTCACCCTGCTCTTCAGAAGAAGAACCTCACATCCCAGACCTCGATGTTGGTCTTCCTCGATCCACCATCTGCCTGGTGAGCATGTGAAGGATCACACCGCCCCCGTGTGGTTAAACTTTGTATTGCATGTTCGCACGCATCTCAAGTGCAAGAACTCAAGCCTCCTTTTGTCTCTGTTTTTCTGACCAGGTTTCTTCTGGCAGCTCCAAGAAGAGGCCACACACGTGTGACGCAGCTGCTGGAGGACAGAAGGCCGAGTCGTCATCTGACCCTCCTGAATGACCTCACTCTCGCTTCCTCTCTGGAGTTCCCATTTGAAAACCCCATGATCCTGTCCGTATCTGTGACGCGTGCTGTGTGTTCCCTGTGTTCTGACACTTTCCAGCTCGGAGAACAACCTCCTCCATGGTCAACATTATCAGGGACCATCACTGACACGCTGTAACATTTTCATAATATATTTCCACAGATATAAGTCACACCTACGTAGCAGCAGTAGTCAAACTTTGGAAGAAAAAACTGCCACTTATAGTCCAGAAAATACGGCAGCAGGTTTTTGCTTTGAGCAGACCAGCTCTCCGGGGACAGATCCGGCCCACAGGTCTCAGGTTGGACCTCTCTTGGCACTGGTCATGAGAGCAGCACGGACTGAAATGTGCTGGACCTCAGGTCATGACGGGGAGGCTCAGATTTGGGCCCCCGGACCAGCAGTTGACCTAACCTGAGCCAGACTCAGGAGGTCCCTCGACTGAAGCCCCCTCAGAAACCAACTGTGAGAATAGAGACCATTGTCGCGCTCACTGAAGCGACTTCAGGTTCGCACGTTGGCACTAAGGTCAAGGGTCAATCTGCTCCAGGAGCTACAGTCCAAAGCTAATAAAGCGCCATCCAGAGGTGACCTTTGACCTCTGTGAGCCGGCGAGGAGCTGTGAGAATTCTCCTGCACTTGCCAAGTGGGTCTTCCCGTGGAGGCGGATCACTGCCTCGGGACGGTCCCCTCAGTGGCACCGGCTGCAGCAGGAGCAGGAGCGAGGAGCGCGTCAGGCAGGTAAGAGAAGCTTCAGAGCCGACACCACCGAGGAACATGAGGCACCGCTGCTGCAGCTGTTGTCGCTCACTGGACGGCAGCAGCTTTAGATCCATGTGAGGAAGCAGCGCCGACCCGAGTCTCACGGCTCCAACTGATTCACTGAAGAGAGAAATGCATCCAACTCCTTCTTTCTGTCAAGTTCTCTGAATGAATATGACGCTGCTGACCACAACCACTGGAATGTTTTGCTCATATTAAGGTGATGACATGACAATAATAATAATAATAATCACAATAAATGTTTGACTAAATTAAAAAAATATATATATGATAAAATAACATTTAAACAGTCTTTATTTCCCCCTTCTCAGTCTCAATGTCATTAAGTAAATTATTAAATTATTATGTTATTTATTTTTCACCTTTTTATAGTCTGCTTTTTTCTGAGTCCGATTTTTATTATTATTAATTATTATTATTATTAACAACAACAATAATAATTATGAGTGAGTGAGTACAATAATAAATACTACTATTACTACTACTACTACTACTACTACTACTACTACTGATAATAATAATAATAATAATAATGTGTTTTTATTGTGGCGATTTCTTTATCAACCATTTCCATTTTTACATTAAATGTATCCAATGATATCTGAACAGTGAATTCAAATTGCTTAACATCATCAAACTTTGTTTTACTCCAGATTTATCCTTTTTTTGTTGTTGTTTTTTCAAGGTTTTTTTTTTTTTTTATTCAGGAGTTGTGGTAAGTGAAAATAAAGCTCCAGACTGAGATCAGAGCATCAGTTTTATGTTCCACATGTTTGGCCAGACAGTGTAGGTTCGACACTGAAGGAGCAGCAGGTGAGATGGTTTTGGCCTCACTGACCTCCATGATGCATCACCTGGACACGGCTTCAACCTGGTTCTGACCCGGTCTGTCACTAGAGCTGTGGGAACACAGGAAGATGTTCCATACTCAGGACTGTTTTTGCTCCTGCGGGGAACAAAAATGAGCTTCTCTTGATGAAACCCTCTGGAGTCGGCCCGGGTCTGGACCCTCAGTGTTCTGGTCCGATGGCAGCCTTGGTCTCCAACTGAGCAGAGAAAGGTGCCGCAGCAGGACGCGAAGCTCCTGACAGGTTCCTTCAGCCACTTCACACGTGGCTGTGAGGGACGTGGGTCAGTAACTCTGTTCTTCAGCCTCCAGGACGGAAGGAGAGCGACTTCGCTGCAGTGGAGGCCACTGGCTTCAGAGGGCAGCAGATGATGGACCTCACCGTGGTCCACAGCTGGAGCAGAGAGGGCGCTCCAGAGGAAGGTGGGCAGCTGGGATCCAGAGGCGAGAAGCTACTTGGAGGTCCATCCTGAGAAGGAGAGGAAGAGGAGGGCAGCTCCAGAGCAGGAGGAGAGGCAGAGGAGGCTGGTGGCTGGACTTCACCTGCAGGACCTGTCAGCACCCGGGAGAGTGATGGCCACGCCCCTCCCTGGAGGCTCGACCTCTCGCTCTGCCAAGGTCACTCCACCAGTCACCGAATTAAAGCCCATTGAAGATCTGCTTCCAGAGCTGCTCCTCAGGCCGGAGCACCTGGAAGACCCGGGAGTGGAGAAGCAGACGGGACACGCCCCCTGGACCACAGCAGCACCTCAGACCTCTGAAACTGTGGCTCAACCTGAGGCTGAGGAGCCAACGGCAGCCCAGCGCTCCAACCACTCGGTCGGTCGACCTTCCTCAGCCGGAGCAGAAGACGGGAGTCAGAGGCAGAAGGTCCAGGTCAGCAGGCCCCAGACGGACCACAGCATCCAGCGGACCACAGAGGCCCCTTTCCCCTTCTTCTCAGACGACGACTGCCCCCCCGACTGCTCCTGCTACGGACGGTAAGACGGGATGTTGCTCCTGCACCTCACTCTGCTCACATGAACCCAATGCTGTTGTAGATAAACATCTACAACAGCATTAAATCTTAGTTTTAGTTTTGATTTTTTTTTTTTTTTTACATACTTTTTCAATGTTTTTTCAGATTTTAAACTTTTCTACATTTACATATTTATTTACATTTAAATATTAATTTATTTTCAGATTTAAAGTTTCTTTGAAAATAAAACTTGTAAATAAAACTAAAATAAAACTGAAACCTGTAGCTCTCTTTTTGTTTACTATTTTGTAAAATTCAAAACTGTTTTTAAATTCACAAGTCCTTCAGTTTCAAAACTTTTTTGTGAGTGGAAAGGTTTTATTTGTTTATTTTCAATAAAAAAAAAACCATTGGATTGAAGACTTTTTCTCCGCATATTAAATTGAAACCTTTTTTTTCAGATTGAAATGTTTTTATTTTGAATTAAAACTCAAGTATAATCTTTTTTTTTTCATATTCAAACTTCCTTTCTCTTTCTATGATATAGTTTCAATTTTAAAACTGTTTTAATATTCAAAACTCTTTTTTCTGGCTTCAACATATTTTTGCCAGTTTCAAACTTTTATTTTATTTTTTAATGAGAAACTCTTTTTCAGTTGAAAAACTTTTTTTTTAAATTTATCTTATTTCATTCATGACTGTTTCCGGAGGCAAAGCTTTGTGACCCTGGTGTGGCTCTGTACATCCCGCTCCACAGTCCTAGCAGGTCCCCAATGTCTCCCTCTGCTGTTCCTGTTCCCAGCGTGGTCCAGTGCTCCGACAGACGAGTGGAGCAGGTCCCCTACGGCATCCCGTCCAACTCCCGCTACATCCTCCTGATGAACAACCACATCCAGGGCATCCAGCTGGACCTCCTGAAGCACCTCTCCTCTCTGGAGTTCCTGCTGCTCAGCAACAACCGCCTGACCGACGGTGCCATCGCAGGCTACTTTGACGGCGCCCCCGCTCTCAAGCGCCTCTTCCTGGACGGGAACCTCCTGGCCAGCGTCCCGGCAGGTCTCCCGGTCTGGAGGAGCTGCGTCTGGAGGGTAACCAGCTGAGGGCCGTGTCAGAAGGAACAGGATGGTGAAGGTGGCGCCGGGTGCCTTCAGGTCTCTCTCCGCCCTGCATCAGCTGGAGCTGTGCCACAACCACCTGCGGCAGGTTCCTCGGCAGCTGCCTCCCGGCCTGCGCTCACTGGCGCTCACCCACAACCAGATCCACAGCGTGTCCCCCGACGCCTTCTGCTGGGGCCAGGTGGCTCTGAGCGGCCTGCTCCAGGTCCGGCTGGAGCACAACCTCATCCACATGGGCCGGCTGGACTCCCGGGCCTTCAGGTGCTTGAGGGGCCCGCAGATCCTGCGCTTCTACTGAACTCTGGACCACAGAGCCGGGATGGGCGCCCCCTGCTGAGCTCTGAGAATGAAGTTCTGCCAGGTCCCTGTGACAGGTTCACATGTGATTTGACTGACTTTCTCTGCTTTTCTTGAAACATTGATGTGGCCCTTCACATATTTATGCATTTTCATGTGACTCAAACACGTCTGGACACAGTATCTGCTGTTTGTTTACAACTGTCACATGAGAGTATGAAGAGGATTGAAGTCAAAGCTTTTGTCTCACAAATGTTTCTTCCATGTCAATAAAATAACTGCAACAAAAGACAAATGCTGGTTTGATCATGACTGAAAAAAAAGATTATATTTAGACATAAAAATACAGGAAACCTTATTTAATAAAAAAACATTTTTTTCTCTCCATTTGAAACTTCTTTTCTGTTTTCCTTTGTCTACATTTTTTAGATTAAAAACTAAAATCCATGACTCATTCAATTCCACTTCACATTTTTCCGCTTTCAAAACATTATTATTATGCATTTATTTCCAATTTCAAACACTAGGACTCAAAGCCTTTTCAGACTCAGAACTCTTGACCCTGTTGTACCTCCATCCATCAGGCCGGTGAGCCGAAGGTCTTCAGTATATTTGACTTTCTTGACGTAACAACAGGAGACACTCCCGCCTTTGATTGCTCGTCTATTCCTTCATTGCTTTTATTCAAACCAAATTTTTGTGCCGGATGAGTCGAGTCAAGTCACAATATTCAGAATCAGAATCAGAATCAGAATCAGAATCAGAATCAAATTTATTGCCATGGTCAGTGGGGAGCCCACTGACTAGGAAAGTGCCTTGGAATAAAGTGCAACAAAAAACAAATAAAATAAAATAAATAGAATAACATTACAACAAGGCTGTTCATGAATTTAACAATCTGACGGCCGAGGGAAAGAAGCTGTTCCTGTGACGGGAGGTTCTGGTCTGGATGGACCGTAGCCTCCTGCCAGAGGGAAGAGGAACAAACAGTCTATGTCCAGGGTGAGAAGGGTCGGCTCTGATCCGACCTGCACGTCTCTGGGTCCTAGAGGCATACAGGTCATGAAGAGGTGGCAGGCTGCAACCGATCACCTTCTCAGCAGAACGTACGATGCGCTGCAGTCTGCTCTTGTCCCTGGAGGTGGCACTGTTGTACCAGACGGTGATAGAGGAGGTGAGGATGGACTGGATGATGGCTGTGTAGAACTCCACCAGCAACTTCGTCGGCAGTCGTAGTTTTCGTAGCTGCCTCAGAAAGAACATTCTCTGCTGGGCCTTCCTGATGAGGGACCTGATGGTTGGCTCCCATTTGAGGTCCTCAGTGATGGTGGTTCCCAGGAAGCAGAAGGAGTCCACAATAGGAATGGATAAACCAGCCAACATGAGAGGGGACGGAGGAGCTGTTACTCTCCTGAAGTCCATGATCATCTCCACTGTCTTCTGAGCGTTGAGCTCCAGGTTGTTGTTGCTGCACCAGGACACCAGCCGGTCCACCTCCCTCCTGTAAGCCGACTCATCTCCATCTGAGATGAGCCCGATGATGGTGGTGTCGTCCGCAAACTTGATCAGCTTCACGGACTCGTGGCTGGAGGTGCAGCAGTTAGTGTACAGGGAGAAGAGCCATGGAGAGAGAACACAGCCCTGAGGAGACCCAATGTTGAGGGTCCGAGTGTCGGAGACAGTCGTCCCCAGCCGCACACGCTGACTTCGGCTGGTCAGGAAGTCTGTCATCCATCTACAGAGGGAGTCAGGCACGTCCAGCTGGCGAAGCTTGTCTTCAAGCAGAGCTGGAAGAATTGTATTAAAGGCAGAGCTGAAGTCCACAAACAGGATCCTGGCATAGGTTCCTGGGGAGTCCAGATGCTCCAGAACGAAATGAAGGGCCTGGTTCACTGCATCGTCCACAGATCTGTTGGCTCTGTAGGCAAACTGCAATGAGTCCAGGTGAGAAGCAGTGATGGACTTCAGGTGAGAGAGAACCAGGCGCTCAAAGGACTTCATGACCACAGACGTCAGTGCCACCGGTCTGTAGTCATTCAGTCCAGTGATCCTGGCCTTCTTGGGAACAGGGATGATAGTGGAGGACTTAAAGCAGGCAGGAACATGACAGGACACCAAGGAAGCATTGAAGATGTCCGTGAACACTGGAGCCAGCTCAGCAGCACAATGATTCAGGATGGCAGGGGAAACTCTGTCCGGACCTGCCGCCTTCCGAAGGTTCAGCCTCCTGAACTGAGTGCGCACGTCTTGCTCCATGATGTCAAGAGAAAGAGGGGGGAGGTGAGGGGGTGGCTCATCAAAAGTGACTGTGATCTTTGCTGTCTCAGTGACATCGTTGGTCTTAGTTGTGTCACTAAGAGACAGCACAGTCCTTTGTTGTAAAGTGGAACATGGGGCTGGAGAGACCACAGAGGTGCTGGGGCAAAATGGCTGCTCAAAGCGACAATAAAAGTTGTTCAGGTCCTGTGCAAGAGTGAGGTTGTTCAGACTGTGGGGGGCACGTGGCTTGTAGTTAGTGACCACCTTGAGCCCTCTCCACACCGCAGCCGAGTCATTGGCTGAGAACTGCTGCGTGAGTTTGTCAGAGTATGCGGCCTTAGCTTTCTTCAGCTCCCTCTGAAACCGATACTTCAGCTCTTTGTAGCAGTTCCTGTCCCCACTCTTGCGAGCTGCCTCCTTCTCCCGTCTAATCTGGCTGAGTTTAGTTGTGAACCAAGGTTTGTCATTTGCATAACTCACCTTGGTGCGCGTTGGAACTATGCACTCTTCACAGTAGCTGATCCATGAAGTCACAGTGTCTGTATACTCATCCAGATTATTGGTCGCAGCCCTGAACACCTCCCAGTCTGTGGTCTCCATGCAAGACTGCAGCTCCTGTTTAGCTTCACTTGTCCAGATCTTCATGCTCCTCACAACAGGCTTTGCCAGCTTCAGCTTCTGCTTGTATGTAGGAACAAGATGAACCATCAAGTGGTCAGAGAGTCCCAGTGCAGCTCGAGGGAGGGCGGTATAGGAGTTGCGGAGCGATGAGTAACAGTGATCCAGCACGCTCTGCTCTCTGGTGGGACATTTTACAACCTGCCTGTACCTGGGAAGCTCCTCACTCAGATTTGCCTTGTTGAAGTCACCAAGCACAATCACAGGAGAGTCCGGGAAAGTTCGCTCCACATGCAGGACCTGATCCGCGAGCGCACTCTGAGCCTCACGTATATCCGCGCTGGGCGGGATATACACGGCAGCCAGAATGAATGAAGCGAACTCACGTGGGGAGTAAAACGGCTTACAGTTCACGATCAGACATTCCAGAGAGGGAGAGCAGTGCTGGAAGATCACCGTCACGTCCGTACACCAGCGATTGTTGATGTAGAAACACAGTCCTCCGCCTTTGGTTTTGCCGGTGAGCTCCGGAACCCGGTCCGCGCGGTGAAGCTGGAAACCTTCCAGATGAAGCGCAGTGTCCGGGATGAGATCGCTCAACCACGTCTCCGTGAAACACAAAACACAAGAGGAGGAGAAGTCTCTGTTCCGTCTCAACATCAGCGCCAGTTCATCCATCTTATTGCTGAGCGAGCGGACGTTGGAGAGGATTATCCCGGGAAGTGGGGTGCGCGATCCTCTTCGACGAAGGCGAACGAGCGCACCGGCACGTTTCCCTCTCCTCCTCAGTTTCTTCCGCCCCGCCAAAAGATGAACTAACTCCGCAACTGACACCAAAAATACTGGTAGTAAGTCAGACGGAGTCATAGCCCTGATGCTCATCAACTGATCTCGTGTGTACGAACACGCAGATGCTCCATCAAAACACAAAAATAAACAAAAAAACATGCACGGTAATTCCAGGCCAGCCTTCGTCGGCGCTCAACAACCACTCCGTGTGAATGAACAAAAACACCCGGAATATTGATTATTATTATTATTATTATTATTATTATTATTATAGCAACAAACAAAGCACAAATAGACTTTCTAGTGTAATGTACAAAATCCATAGTCAGCCACATAGCTTGAAATGGAATTAAGTAAAACCAAATAGAATTCACCAATGCACGAGAGGGGAGGGGGACAGGGATGGACACATTCAAATGAACCTGTTCAGGCATCTGCCAACTGCTTTTATTGCTACAGCTGATTTTCGAGAGCCGAGAAAAGAATAACTGTGGTGACGTAAAACACAGCTGAAACATGGAAGAACTGTATCGCCAACATTTGCCATTTTAAAACAACATGACATCAAAGACATTTAAAACATAAAAACGTGAATTATTCTCCCACTTCACTTCAACAGTTCAAGATTCAGATTGGGGGAAACATAACCCAATAATGACTAATAACACGCTTATTTACTGTTATTACGGGGTAATTATGCTGTTGTTTCGAGTGACCTCTCGCTGACTCTCCCAAGGTCAAATCCAGTCAGTCTTCGCAGGACACTAGCCAATGCTCTGTAATGATGATGTACAGGTCAGTACGCTGCGAACGGACATAAGGAGCTGAATCAGGCTGATAAATGTTCCCTGTCAAGAACCTTTATTAGACCTTTATTATTGTGTGTCCTGCCGGTTGTCGTGATTTTTTTACTTTCTTCTGCACATTGACGACGGTGACTCCTCCCCTCACCTTCACCTTCTTCTGCCACTTATCCGGGGTCGGGTCGTGGAGGCAGCATTCAGAGCAGGGAAGCCCAAACTTCCCGGTCCACACAAACCTCCTCCAGCTCCTCCCAGGGGATCCCGAGGTGTTCCCAGGCCAGAGCGGAGACATCATCTCTCCAGCCAGTCCTGGGTCTTCCCCGGGGTCTCCTCCCGGTAGGACATGCCCGGAACACCTCCCCAGGGAGGCGTCCAGGGTGCATCCGGATCAGATGCCCGAGCCACCTCAGCTGGTTCCTCTGGATGTGGAGGAGCAGCGGCTCCACCCCGAGCTGCTCCCGGATGACCCAACTCTCTAAGGGTGCGCCCAGCCACCCTGCGGAGGAAACTCATCTCAGCTGCTCTCATCCTGTCGGTCATGACCCAAAGCTGGTGACCATAGGTGAGAGTGGGAACGTGGATTCATCGGTAAATCCAGAGCTCCGATACAGCGACCGCATCACTGGTGCCGCTGCACCAACCCGTCTATCAATCTCACGCTGCCCTTTTCCCTCACTCGAGAACAAGACCCCGAGATACTTAAACTCCACCACTTGGGGCAAGAACTCTCCACCGACCCAGAGAGAGCAAACCACCTTGTTCCGGTCGAGAACCATGGCCTCAGACTTGGAGGTGCTGATCCTCACGCCGGCCGCTTCACACTCGGCTGCAGCGACTTGAAAGCCGCCCAGATCAAATGACTAACAAGATCAGCTGCGAGCCAGGATACAAGCCAAAGAAGAAGAAGAAGTGTTTTCAGAAGTGTTTTTATTGGGGAGGAGGCTTCCACAGGCTGAGTCAGCCCCGTCTTCTCAGCGGGTCAGCTGACCTTAAGTGTACCACCGGTGAAAGCCAGACCATTCAAAGCTTCGGAAACAAATCCAAACCAAGTCCCAGAGTCACGTGACCTCGCTCAGAATCAAACACGGACGCACATTCACCTGAGGGAGCAGCACCTGTCTTCAGAGGATGGAGCCGTAATGTCATGGAGAGCGTCTCCACCAAGTCGGTCGTGGCTTCTCCTCCGCCCCGCCTGACCAGCCAAGGCTACACATGACAGCAGCAAGCGTGTAGAGTCACGGTGCCTTTCATGAACAGGCCGTAACAAGGTGGAGACAGAGACACACTGTGGACTCACACTGCTGTAACCCGCTGGGATCAAGCTACAGTCGCAGTGAGGAGACCAGACGAGCTGTTGTCGCCATGTGAGGCCTGATATTTCGGCTTCAGCAGTTTTGATTGTCATGTTTTATATCGTTATTTTCCGTTCTCGCGTGCTTCATTCATGCGCGTGACTCCGAAGCCTGAAGCGCCTGCTCCGAGGACACGTGGAAGGTGTTGGACCAAGTTGGTCTTGTAGCGACACAGAGGTCAGGATTAGGAAAGCGAGCAGTCCTTTTCTTCCAGAACAGGAAAAACGAACTCCTGTTCCACTCCTCAGTGCGCACCTTAACCACGCACGGGTTGATCACGTGACCTGCCACGTCGACTGGACGGAGAGTTTCCTGGAGCTCGTGCACGTGTGTGAGTGTGAGTGTGTGAGTCACACAGACAGAGAGTGTGTCAGAAGCATGTCACGTTTATTGAAGCTGATCAAGAGCACACTTTCCTCATCAGAGAGGTCAAAGGTCAGCGGTTATTTACAAGCATCGCGGCGGCTCAGACCGGAGTCTCCTCCTGCGCGTCTGACTCTGGAGACAGCTGGGACATCTCCATCTCCTCCACAGCTGCTGGGAGCTGCTCTCTCCTCCTGCCCCTCCACACCAGCCCCCCCACCACCCCCCCCACTCACAGCATCAGCACCAGCACCACAGCACTGAGCAGCACGGACCTCAGCAGGAGGTGATCCTCCTCTGGCTCTCTCAGCTTCACCAGGGTCTCAGAGCTGAACAAACAGTTGAAGGGGCCTCTCATCCTCACACACCAGACCTGTCCACTGTCCTGCAGAGAGACGTTCCTCATCACCAGGCTGCTGCCGGAGAGATGCACGTTGTCTGGTCGATGACGCTCATGAACATAAGAGACCTGTCCTCTGGTTCTGTTGGACCTCATGAACCAGTGAACCACATCAGTCTGACTCCAGTTCCCACAGTGGAGAGTGAGCTCCTCCCCCTCAGTGAAGAGCTGCACAGCAGGAGGCTCAGGCTCAGGACACACGTACAGGACATAACTCTCACGACCACCACTGAGGAGACAGAGGTATTCACCTGAGTGGCCCAGTGTCAGAGATGGAAACATCAGAGTGGAGTTGAGACTCTCTTTCCAAGACCACGGTGAATTTTTCATCATCCACCTGTGTGTTTGGTCCCTGCTGCCATCAGAACAGTTCAGCTCCAGACTCTCTCCCACCCAGCGCAGGATATAGTCTAGTGAGAATAGAACAGTGAAACGACTGTGAAGGTGGCACCTGAGCTGCTGCTTCTCCAGACAGTAGTAGGCGATGATGTAATCAGTAGGTCTGTCAGCAGTGAGCAGGAGGGAAGCTTTGTTCTGCAGCAGCTGGTGTTGGAGCCCGTAAGGTGTTCTGTCCTCTACTGAGACTAATCCATGGTATGTCCAATAGGCCCACTGAACACTCTGGTTTGGTCCCACCCCGTCACAGCTCAGCTCCACTGTCTCTCCAGCAGTCAGGACCACATCATCATGACGTATCATCTTCTGGTCGTCACACACGAGGAGCGTGGAGTTCCTGTCCAGGGTCATGTTGCCCCGAGTCCAGCACTGCTCCTGGTACTGACCCGAGTGGGAAGGATTCACAGGGTCTATCTCATAATAGGAGGCTGAAGAGTTGAACAGGAGCTGCGTCCCCTCAGTGGTCCATCTGGAGACGGAGCAGAAGTCAGCGGTGCGGTCCAGGGGGAAGCGATGTGCCCCCCCTGCTTCTTTGATGACCTGAGCCTGGATGTTGGAGCAGAGCAGCAGCAGCAGCAGCAGTGCAGCCATGGTGTCGTCTGTGAGACACTCTGCTGCGACGGCTGCTTCATCCTCTCTATCTCAACACCATCAGCAGGACGTGACGAGAGGAACACTTCCTGTTCGCTTGATCATGTGTGAAGAGCGGAGGCAGCACCGCAGCATCAGACCAACACACGGACTCTTTATTCACATGTCTCACATTCATGGAGGTGAAGCTGCTGACTTGCAAGTCCAGTCGCACATCTGTGCATCAAACTACACATTTGCAGACTCCAAGATTTTAACCAAAATAATGACGGCTTTTGCAATGAATGAATCACATTTTAATCTTTCTTTTATTCAGTGGTTTGAGTTGTTTGTCAGAGCTCCATGTTAGTGCATGTTTTGCATTCTTCTCACCTGTGCACTACGACTCTCACACACTGTTTCTGTTGTCACTTTGAGCTGAGAGTAAGAGGCGCACACTGTTGACCTTGTTTGAGCTGAAGGTCAGTGACGCACTTTGGATTCATTTTCACTCTTTCTTTGGCCAAACAAGAAGTGCTGCGCATTGTTTTTATTTTTTGGTGCCATGAACACTGAGGCGGTTTGTGTTGCTTGTACCCATTTTGGATCTCAGTCTATGTTTGAATTGTAATGTCACATTGCAAAAACAGCCCTCATGACACTGACACACACTCAGAGCTTCACTGCAAGCTGCGCTGCTGACGTGACATGAAACTGTGCAGACATGGAGGAGAAAACCTGCTGCACATGAACATGGAGTCACATTTCTGTCAGCTATCAGGGAATCTTTCAAGGACATGAAACCACCGCGCGAGTCCTGCTGCCACTTTCTGCTGCGCACTTTGGCAATCTACCGTAAAGACTGGCGTCATGGCTTGAGCGCAGTGCTGTCGTCAGAGCGCGTCCTGTCTGCAGCGCTGATGGATTTGAATGAGGAGAATGAGGAGGATCCCTGGTGTGTCGCGGGCTGGAAGTGGATATTCTGCAGAGATTGACAGTGTTTCTTTCCCCAGTTGGGTGAAGTCACGTGCCTCACATGGCATCACTGGAGCTCATGTCGAGGCAGAGGCGCTCGCTGACGATAGCATCTGGTTTCTGCCGACAGGAAACCATCTCGCTGCCTGTGTTCAGTGACACATTTCCCCCAAAAACGCAACGCTGTCTCAATAAACGGCAAGTCAATCTTTCAGTCCTGATCGTGAGCCAGTTATTCTGACGTTTTCACCCTCAGAACGTCCTCACAAGTACGGTCAGACATGCTTACACACAGTCACACACCTTGGTGTCTCTGTCCTTGTGGGACCCAGGCGTCTCAGCCACTCCAGGACGTTACAGCTTGACATGAATAAATGATAGGTTCTGCACTGTCCAGACTCCGCCCACAGCAGCGGCTCTGGTAGAAAAGTAAAATAAGAAAAGAAGGCGATGGAATAAAATCCACAGATTGAGTTGAATATATTCAGTTGATGACAAACATCTACTGTTTACTGTTACATTGTTGTAGGTTTCAGTGAACCGTTGGTTGTTGACATGGAACATTCAAGGTCTTTTTTCAAAACTACAAATGTCACTTTCCCTTTGGTCAGTTTACAGTCATGTATGGAGGAGGAGAGAGGAAGAGATGGAGGGAGGGAAAGATGGAGGAAGAAGAGAGAGGAAGAGATGGAGGGAAGCAGAGGGGGAGAAAGAAATGGAGGGAGAGAGGAGAGAGAGCAGGAGGACAGAGGAAGAGATGAGGAAGGGAGAGGAGGAGGAGGAAGAAGAGAGAGGGAGGGAGAGAAGGAGGAGTGAGGAGAGAGGAGGGAGAGATGGAGGGAGGCAGAGGTGAGGGAGAGAAGGAGGGAGAGATGGAGGGATTTCTTTTTGTCATATAGTAAATAAATGTGTATTCAATTGCCATTGCCTCCAGAACGAAGCAGCTGTTGGCCTCTGCAGACAGAAGCTCTGACAGAAGAAGGATTTCAGTGAATTGCAGACGTTGACTCAGCACAGATGTATGAGCTGCTCCCTTGTTCCGGCCTCTGGGATCCTGTATATCGGCAGATACACTATATATAGATAGATATATATATCATGTGTATATATCTGTATATCGTGTGTGTGGTCCTTATCATCATCATCATCATCATCATCATCATCATCATCATCATCATCATCACCATCATCATCATCACCATCATCATCGTCGTCATCGTCACAAGCCTCAAGTCGTCATTTGGAAACCTGAAGATTTCAATTCCAGCGTGTAAAACGCACGATTCAGCGCTGAGGATTGGTTTGAAGCACGACACAATAAAGACACATTTGATCAAGGATGACAACATCCAGTGGTGGAGCGGAGTTCAGACGCTGAGACCAACAGGTTTGTCCATTTTCCTGAAAACACACAGGAAAAGAAGAAAACCCATGACACAGCAGTTTTAGCATCAGGATGGAAACTCCACAGGAATTTGCAGAGGTTTGTGGAGGAGAAACCGACGGATGGTGGATCCCTGTTCTGAGCTCTACAAGGTCAAAACATCAGACATCAAGGTCACTGCAGCCTCACAGCACACGGTCCTGTCCAGGTCAGAGTTCATGGACAGAAGAGTGAACAGAGCCTGTCAGAAGAGTGAACGTCTGCAGGAACACACTGCACCTCGTCCCATGTCTGGTGAAGAAAGGACGGTGTCCTGTTGGTTCAGTGGAGGCTGCGGCAGAACAAGCCACTGGACAGTTGTGATGACGCTGAAGATGCTCTGGGGGCGCTGCCTGACTGTCAGACACCGAAGGAGAGTGGGAGGGTGGTCAGGTGACCTGACAGTGACCCACTTGGAAGCAGATGAATCAAATGGACTCACTGAGAGCCAAGAGCCATCAGCTCCCCCTGACACGTCATGAGGAGAGAGGTCCAGGCTGGAGCTGTTCACAGGCCATTCATTCATTCTGGCTGACTGCTGCGTCACAAGCACAGACACAAGGCGGTTGGAAACCCACTGCAGAAGTGCTGCTGTGCTTCCCTGTCCTCAGTCGCACAATCTTCCTTTCAGGTGACAGCAATAAGAGTCGGGCGTGAAAAGTCACCTGCCAAAGTAACAACAATGGGAATGAAGCGAGTCAAGTCCGGACACAGGACACCGCACCCACACACACATCACTGACACATTACACTCCACATCGCCGACAAGATACAGCACTGACAACACGCTGGACACACAACACACACGCCACATTGGAAACTCAAGCAATAAATGACAGGGATGTTTGACAGAGACCAGACGCTGCAACTGTCCCTCTCTGGCATCCGCGCAGTGATGAGGGCGAGCAAGTGAACACAACAGGAAGTCAGATAAGAGGATGACACATCCATTACTCATCGAGAGAAACACTCACGATATGATACATGCAACAAAAATACACATGAAAAACAAAATCAATCAGGCCTATGACAATAAAAGAATCCGTTGTGCACGAGACTCGATGGTTTAAAGGGACAGCAAGTGCGCCATGTTCTCCTCCACGCAGGTGAAAACCGGACATGACGTCGCGCAGCTTCGTCACATGAATGTAGCACAAATCCATCATGAAGCGCATCCTTCATATGAACATGTGAGTGTGTAGCAGCAGGACTTGGCCCGGGTGCATCTGCTTCACCTGTCCCACACCTGACCAGGCTTCATGGCCGTGCACAGACCTCTGCAGTGGCTCTCTCCTGCTCTCTCAGGGAGGCTGGTGAAGGAACCAATAGGTGGCAGCAGTTAGTTGTTACAGCCTGACCTGAGCACGGAATGGATGCAGCTGTAGAGGTCCTGGTTACCTCATGTAACCGCAGTTCTATGAATGTGTGCGGAGCCCTCTAACGGCCTGAGACTTCTGCCACCCCTCATCTTCCGCTGCTCAGCCTCTTTGGAGCTCAGCCGCCGAAGACAGGCCTGCTGGCCAGCCACGTACAGGGCTCCGCACATATTCGTAGAACTGATCTACGGTGTCAGGATGCAGGAGATCCGGCAGAGCCTGGGCAGGACGCTGCAGCTCGGAGTGACGCCATCTTGGCTGACGCAAACCCGCGGCGCTCTCCCAGCGAATCGCAGATAACTGTAGCGCTGGGGGTCCGGGCTCTGCTGGGCTTGTTGCTGGAGCTGATGCAAGTCAGGAGTGAGAGGCGCCACCATCTCTGATGTTGAGATGAGGCGTCCTGAAGCACCGAGGCATCTAGAGGACTTGACTCGACTCATGAGTCGACTCTTCTCGAGGGTTCATTTGCGCTGTGGACAGTCAATATAAGCTTCTGCAAGCATGAACTTAAGTTCCCCAAAGCTTTCAGTGGGATTGTCATCAACAACATAAGACATAGATGGGGCCAATGCTATAATGGTGTTTGAGAAGACGTGGATACGATGGACACACACACACAGCAACATTGGATCTCAATGATTTTTGTTCAAAAATAGATTCTTTCTTCGACTGTTTCTTTGACAGAATTTCTATGTCTGTAATAGGGCTGGGTATCGATTCTAATTTCAAGAATCGATTCGATTCCGATTCTCATGACTTAGAATCGATTATCACGATTCGATTCGATCCGATCCGATCTCGATTCAGGTTAGTATTTAAACCATTTTCTGAGCTGTTGGCATGATCACATGACAAGTTACACAACGTATTAATACTAGTATCATATTGACATTCAACAGGAAAAGAATGAAGGATTGATAGTAAATGATAATAAAGATCCAGATGTGACTGCTCATGGGACTGGTGCATTATTAGAAATATGACATTAAAAATTCACCCAAAAGATGCTGCCGTTTAATACTAATGCATTTTTATTTTATGACCAAAATGAAAAAAAGATATTCTCAGCCACTGAAAATGTAAACAGAGTGCTGGTTACTGACTTCACAGCAACCTGACGGTCATTGCTCAGTATGTAAACAGTTCTATGTGGTCTGTAGTACGTGTGAGAAGAGGTCCCACTCCTCATCAATATAGTGAGTTGTCAGATTCGTGTAAGATTGCGCAGATGTCCACGCATCACTTGTAATGCCCCCCTGACTGCTGACTGAAGCTTACTCTTCACGTTTTCTTTGACTGACTGGTGCGTGTTTGGGATAACAGACGTTTGCGAGACACCGTAACATAGTGAGCCTCTGTTACTTTCATTAGCCGCCTGAAGCCCTCGTTTCCAACGACGGAAGACGGGCGCATATCTTTGCAAATGAAGCCCGCGATCGCTTCAGTTATTTTGACAGAGCGTGCAGAATTACCCGCTAGTGGTAAAGTTCGCTCGAGTTTCATTTGTTGCGGCCCGGTGGATGGCTTGGACAGGAGCGCTGGGTGATGTCGCGTCACGTGACTCGTGAGGTGGGTCGTATTTCCGCAATACTGCAACACTTCCAGTACCTCCATGAGGCATAACATGCTAATTGCTATACTTTTGTCGAACGCGTTTTTGGTGTGGTCGCGTCTGAACGTTGCTCGTGTTGCCACTGTGAGGAGGCATGTTGTTTTGACTTTGGTGTCCAAGGTGCGCGCATGCGCACTTCACCCGGGGAATATGTTAAAACGTAAATTAATTAATCCGATCTTTGGACCTACGAATCGATCTTATGGAATTGATGTACGAATCGATTCAGAATCGGAAAATCGATTTTTTAAACACAGCACTAAATAATAATAATAATAATCACAATAAATGTTTGACTAAATTAAAAAAATATGTATATATGATAAAATAACATATAAACAGTCTTTATTTCCCCCTTCTCAGTCTCAATGTCACCTTTTTATAGTCTGCTTTTTTCTGAGTCCGATTATTATTATTATTATTATTATTATTATTATTATTAATAATAATAATTATTATTATTATTATTAACAACAACAATAATAATTATGAGTGAGTGAGTACAATAATAAATACTACTATTACTACTACTACTACTACTACTACTACTACTAATAATAATAATAATAATAGTAATAATGTGTTTTTATTGTGGCGATTTTTTTATCAACCATTTCCATTTTTACATTAAATGTATCCAATGATATCTGAACAGTGAATTCAAATTGCTTAACATCATCAAACTTTGTTTTACTCCAGATTTATCCTTTTTTTGTTGTTGTATTTTCAAGGTTTTTTTTTTTTATTCAGGAGTTGTGGTAAGTGAAAATAAAGCACGAGACTGAGATCAGAGCATCAGTTTTATGTTCCACATGTTTGGCCAGACAGTGTAGGTTCGACACTGAAGGTGCAGCAGGTGAGATGGTTTTGGCCTCACTGACCTCCATGATGCATCACCTGGACACGGCTTCAACCTGGTTCTTACCCGGTCTGTCACTAGAGCTGTGGGAACACAGGAAGATGTTCCATACTCAGGACTGTTTTTGCTCCTGCGGGGAACAAAAATGAGCTTCTTTTGATGAAACCCTCTGGAGTCGGCCCGGGTCTGGACCCTCAGTGTTCTGGTCCGATGGCAGCCTTGGTCTCCAACTGAGCAGAGAAAGGCGCCGCAGCAGGACGTGAAGCTGTGAGGGACGTGGGTCAGTAACTCTGTTCTTCAGCCTCCAGGACGGAAGGAGAGCGACTTCGCTGCAGTGGAGGCCACTGGCTTCAGAGGGCAGCAGATGATGGACCTCACCGTGGTCCACAGCTGGAGCAGAGAGGGCGCTCCAGAGGAAGGTGGGCAGCTGGGATCCAGAGGCGAGAAGCTACTTGGAGGTCCATCCTGAGAAGGAGAGGAAGAGGAGGGCAGCTCCAGAGCAGGAGGAGAGGCAGAGGAGGCTGGTGGCTGGACTTCACCTGCAGGACCTGTCAGCATCCGGGAGAGTGATGGCCACGCCCCTCCCTGGAGGCTCGACCTCTCGCTCTGCCAAGGTCACTCCACCAGTCACCGAATTAAAGCCCATTGAAGATCTGCTTCCAGAGCTGCTCCTCAGGCCAGAGCACCTGGAAGACCCGGGAGTGGAGAAGCGGACGGGACACGCCCCCTGGACCACAGCAGCACCTCAGACCTCTGAAACTGTGGCTCAACCTGAGGCTGAGGAGCCAACGGCAGCCCAGCGCTCCAACCACTCGGTCGGTCGACCTCCTCAGCCGGAGCAGAAGACGGGAGTCAGAGGCAGAAGGTCCAGGTCAGCAGGCCCCAGACGGACCACAGCATCCAGCGGACCACAGAGGCCCCTTTCCCCTTCTTCTCAGACGACGACTGCCCCCCCGACTGCTCCTGCTACGGACGGTAAGACGGGATGTTGCTCCTGCACCTCACTCTGCTCACATGAACCCTCCGTCCTGGATCCACCAGGGTAGAAAAGAACTCCATGATCTCACGGTGTGTGACAGCCACAAACTGCATGCTGAAATTCCCACCGCTGTCTCAGACACTGAAAGCACCATCACTCACGTTTCATCCTTGACGCTGAATGATTTAAGGTTTTTTTTCTTCAGATTCATTTTTTTTGTGCTGGTAACTTAAAGTAAGATTTAATGCTGTTGTAGATAAACATCTACAACAGCATTAAATCTTAGTTTTAGTTTTGATTTTTTTTTTTTTTGCATACTTTTTTCAATGTTTTTTCAGATGTTAAACTTTTTTACATTTACATATTTATTTACATTTAAATATTAATTTATTTTCAGATTTAAAGTTTCTTTGAAAATAAAACTTGTAAATAAAACAAAAATAAAACTGAAACCTGTAGCTCTCTTTTTGTTTACTATTTTGTAAAATTCAAAACTGTTTATAAATTCACAAGTCCTTCAGTTTCAAAACTTTTTTGTGAGTGGAAAGGTTTTATTTGTTTATTTTCAATTAAAAAAAACCATTGGATTGAAGACTTTTTCTCCGCATATTAAACTGAAACCTTTTTTTCAGATTGAAATGTTTTTATTTTCAATTAAAACTCAAGTATAATCTTTTTTTTTTCATATTCAAACTTCCTTTCTCTTTCTATGATATAGTTTCAATTTTAAAACTGTTTTAATATTCAAAACTCTTTTTTCTGGCTTCAACATATTTTTGCCAGTTTCAATTTATTTTATTTTTTTAATGAGAAACTCTTTTTCAGTTGAAAAACTTGTTTTTTTATTTATCTTATTTCATTCATGACTGTTTCCGGAGGCAAAGCTTTGTGACCCTGGTGTGGCTCCGTACATCCCGCTCCACAGTCCTAGCAGGTCCCCAATGTCTCCCTCTGCTGTTCCTGTTCCCAGCGTGGTCCAGTGCTGTGGTCCAGATGAGTGGAGCAGGTCCCCGACGGCATCCCGTCCAACTCCCGCTACATCCTCCTGATGAACAACCACATCCAGGGCATCCAGCTGGACCTCCTGAAGCACCTCTCCTCTCTGGAGTTCCTGCTGCTCCGACCGACGGCACCATCGCAGGCGCCTTTGACGGCGCCCCTGCTCTCAAGCGCCTCTTCCTGGACGGGAACCTCCTGGCCAGCGTCCCGGCAGGTCTCCCGGTCTGGAGGAGCTGCGTCTGGAGGGTAACCAGCTGAGGGCCGTGTCAGAAGCCGCCTGGACACGGTGCCCCGGGCTGCTGGTCCTGAGCCTCAGCAACAACAGTCTGGGGGGCAGCTCAGGCTCCCTGCCCGAGGCCGTCCTCCGTCCTCTGACCCACCTGCGGACTCTGAACCTGGACCACAACCGACTCTCCTCCGTGCCTCTGGGTCTGCCGCTCTCCCTCAAGGAGCTGTACCTGAAGGGGAACCTGATACGGGAGTTCCGGGACGGCGTCTTCGGGGGGGTTTCCCAGCTGGTCTTGCTGGACCTGAGCTCCAACAGGCTGACCAACAAAGGTCTGCCAAGGGAGGCGCTCCTCAACGCCACCCACCTGGGGAGCCTGAACCTGGAGGGAAACCGGCTCAAGCAGGTCCCGTCACACCTCCCGCAGTCCCTGAAGACCTTGAACCTGGAGGGAAACCTCATCTGGTCCGTGGGCAGAAGGTCTCTCAGCCGCCTGACGCAGCTGGAGCACTTGAGTCTGTCGAGGAACAGGATGGTGAAGGTTGCGCCGGGCGCCTTCAGGTCTCTCTCCGCCCTGCATCAGCTGGAGCTGTGCCACAACCACCTGCGGCAGGTTCCTCGGCAGCTGCCTCCCGGCCTGCGCTCACTGGCGCTCACCCACAACCAGATCCACAGCGTGTCCCCCGACGCCTTCTGCTGGGGCCAGGTGGCTCTGAGCGGCCTGCTCCAGGTCCGGCTGGAGCACAACCTCAGCCACATGGGCCGGCTGGACTCCCGGGCCTTCAGGTGCTTGAGGGGCCCGCAGATCCTGCGCTTCTACTGAACTCTGGACCACAGAGCCGGGATGGGCGCCCCCTGCTGAGCTCTGAGAATGAAGTTCTGCCAGGTCCCTGTGACAGGTTCACATGTGATTTGACTGACTTTCTCTGCTTTTCTTGAAACATTGATGTGGCCCTTCACATATTTATGCATTTTCATGTGACTCAAACACGTCTGGACACAGTATCTGCTGTTTGTTTACAACTGTCACATGAGAGTATGAAGAGGATGGAGGTCAAAGCTTTTGTCTCACAAATGTTTCTTCCATGTCAATAAAATAACTGCAACAAAAGACAAATGCTGGTTTGATCATGACTGAAAAAAAAGATTATATTTAGACATAAAAATACAGGAAACCTTATTTAATAAAAAAAACATTTTTTTCTCTCCATTTGAAACTTCTTTTCTGTTTTCCTTTGTCTATATTTTTTAGATTTAAAAACTAAAATCCATGACTCATTCAATTCCACTTCACATTTTTCCGCTTTCAAAACATTATTATTATGTATTTATTTCCAATTTCAAACACTAGGACTCAAAGCCTTTTCAGACTCAGAACTCTTGACCCTGTTGTACCTCCATCCATCAGGCCGGTGAGCCGAACGTCTTCAGTATATTTGACTTTCTTGACGTAACAACAGGAGACACTCCCGCCTTTGATTGCTCGTCTATTCCTTCATTGTTTTTATTCAAACCAAATTTTTGTGCCGGATGAGTCGAGTCAAGTCACAATATTCAGTTCCAGCCAAAAGAGGGCGCTCAACAACCACTCCGTGTGAATGAACAAAAATACCCGGAATATTGATGATTATTATTATTATTATCATTATGATTATTATTAACGCAACAAACAAAGCACAAATAGACTTTCTAGTGTAATGTACAAAATCCATAGTCAGCCACATAGCTTGAAATGGAATTAAGTAAAACCAAATAGAATTCACCAATGCACGAGAGGGGAGGGGGACAGGGATGGACACATTCAAATGAACCTGTTCAGGCATCTGCCAACTGCTTTTATTGCTACAGCTGATTTTCGAGAGCCGAGAAAAGAATAACTGTGGTGACCTAAAACACAGCTGAAACATGGAAGAACTGTATCGCCAACATTTGCCATTTTAAAACAACATGACATCAAAGACATTGAAAACATAAAAACGTGAATTATTCACCCACTTCACTTCAACAGTTCAAGATTCAGATTGGGGGAAACATAACCCAATAATAACTAATAACACGCTTATTTACTGTTATTACGGGGTAATTATGGTGTTGTTTCGAGTGACCTCTCGCTGACTCTCCCAAGGTCAAATCCAGTCAGTCTTCGCAGGACACTAGCCAATGCTCTGTAATGATGATGTACAGGTCAGTACGCTGCGAACGGACATAAGGAGCTGAATCAGGCTGATAAATGTTCCCTGTCAAGAACCTTCATTAGACCTTTATTATTGTGTGTCCTGTCGGTTGTCGTGATTTTTTTACTTTCTTCTGCACATTGACGACGGTGACTCCTCCCCTCACCTTCACCTTCTTCTGCCACTTATCCGGGGTCGGGTCGTGGAGGCAGCATTCAGAGCAGGGAAGCCCAAACTTCCCGGTCCACACAAACCTCCTCCAGCTCCTCCCGGGGGATCCCGAGGTGTTCCCAGGCCAGAGCGGAGACATCATCTCTCCAGCCAGTCCTGGGTCTTCCCCGGGGTCTCCTCCCTGTAGGACATGCCCGGAACACCTCCCCAGGGAGGCGTCCAGGGGGCATCCGGATCAGATGCCCGAGCCACCTCAACTGGTTCCTCTGTGGAGGAGCAGCGGCTCCACCCCGAGCTCCTCCCAGATGACCCAACTCTCTAAGGGTGCGCCCAGCCACCCTGCGGAGGAAACTCATCTCAGCCGATCTCATCCTGTCGGTCATGACCGAAAGCTGGTGACCATAGGTGAGAGTGGGAACGTGGATCCATCGGTAAATCCAGAGCTTCGTCTTGTGACTCAGCTCCCTCTTCATCACGACGGTCCAATACAGCGACCGCATCACTGGTGCCGCTGCACCAACCCGTCTATCAATCTCACGCTGCCCTTTTCCCTCACTCGAGAACAAGACCCCGAGATACTTAAACTCCGCCACTTGAGGCAAGAACTCTCCACCGACCCAGAGAGAGCAAACCATGTTGTTCCGGTCGAGAACCATGGCCTCAGAGTTGGAGGTGCTGATCCTCACGCCGGCCGCTTCACACTGGGCTGCAGCGACTTGAAAGCCGCCCAGATCAAATGACTAACAAGATCAGCTGCGAGCCAGGATACAAGCCAAAGAAGAAGAAGAAGTGTTTTCAGAAGTGTTTTTTATTGGGGAGGAGGCTTCCACAGGCTGAGTCAGCCCCGTCTTCTCAGCGGGTCAGCTGACCTTAAGTGTACCACCGGTGAAAGCCAGACCATTCAAAGCTTCAGAAACAAATCCAAACCAAGTCCCAGAGTCACGTGACCTCGCTCAGAATCAAACACGGACGCCCATTCACCTGAGGGAGCAGCACCTGTCTTCAGAGGATGGAGCCGTAATGTCATGGAGAGCGTCTCCACCAAGTCGGTCGTGGCTTCTCCTCCGCCCCGCCTGACCAGCCAAGGCTACACATGACAGCAGCAAGCGTGTAGAGTCACGGTGCCTTTCATGAACAGGCCGTAACAAGGTGGAGACAGAGACACACTGTGGACTCACACTGCTGTAACCCGCTGGGATCAAGCTACAGTCGCAGTGAGGAGACCAGACGAGCTGTTGTCGCCATGTGAGGCCTGATATTTCGGCTTCAGCAGTTTTGATTGTCATGTTTTATATCGTTATTTTCCGTTCTCGCGTGCTTCATTCATGCGCGTGACTCCGAAGCCTGAAGCGCCTGCTCCGAGGACACGTGGAAGGTGTTGGACCAAGTTGGTCTTGTAGCGACACAGAGGTCAGGATTAGGAAAGCGAGCAGTCCTTTTCTTCCAGAACAGGAAAAACGAACTCCTGTTCCACTCCTCAGTGCGCACCTTAACCACGCACGGGTTGATCACGTCCCACGTCGACTGGACGGAGAGTTTCCTGGAGCTCGTGCGCGTGTGTGAGTGTGAGTGAGTGAGTCACACAGACAGAGAGTGTGTCAGAAGCATGTCACGTTTATTGAAGCTGATCAAGAGCACACTTTCCTCATCAGAGAGGTCAAAGGTCAGCGGTTATGTACAAGCATCGCGGCGGCTCAGACCGGAGTCTCCTCCTGCGCGTCTGACTCTGGAGACAGCTGGGACATCTCCATCTCCTCCACAGCTGCTGGGAGCTGCTCTCTCCTCCTGCCTCTCCACACCAGCACCCCCACCACCCCCCCCACACACAGCATCAGCACCAGCACCACAGCACTGAGCAGCACGGACCTCAGCAGGAGGTGATCCTCCTCTGGCTCTCTCAGCTTCACCAGGGTCTCAGAGCTGAACACACAGAGAAGGTCTCTCCTAACCACACACCAGACCTGTCCACTGTCCTGCAGAGAGACGTTCCTCATCACCAGGCTGCTGCTGGAGCGATGCACGTTGTCTGGTCGATGATCCTCATGAACATAAGAGACCTGTCCTCTGGTTCTGTTGGACCTCATGAACCAGCGAACCCAACCAGTCTGACTCCAGTTCCCACAGTGGAGAGTGAGCTCCTCCCCCTCAGTGAAGAGCTGCACAGCAGGAGGCTCAGGCTCAGGACACACATAGAGGAAATAACTCTCATGACCAGCATCACTGAGGAGACAGGTGTATTCACCTGAGTGGCCCAGTGTCAGAGATGGAAACATCAGAGTGGTGTTGAAACTCTGTCTCTGAGACCACAGTGAATTTTTTATTACCCACATGTGTGTTTGGTCCCTGCTGCCATCAGAACAGTTCAGCTCCAGACTCTCTCCCACCCAGCGCAGGATATAGTCTAGTAAGACTTTAACATTGAAACGACTGTGAAGGTGGCACCTGAGCTGCTGCTTCTCCAGACAGAAGTAGAAGTTGAAGTAATCAGCAGGTCTGTCAGCAGTGACCAGGAGGGAAGCTTTGTTCTGCAGCAGCTGGAGTTGGTGCCCGTAAGGTGTTCTGCCCTCTACTGAGACTAATCCA